>NC_066590.1:4270000-4300000 GCF_905475345.1 Vespula vulgaris
CACTAATTACTTATTTTCCCCGTAATAATTCTAAATAATATAAACAATATGTACTGCTTGCGCTGTCTCATTATTTTTTCATAACTATTTGTTGCGTATTAAATTACTCTCGCGTCATCTATCTACAAAGTGTGTCCATTTTCTTTAGTTCCTTTTTTGTGTTGTCGGTTTTGTTGTTTTCTCTTTACACGCTTCCAAGTGCGTGTGTATATATATATATATATAAATGTGTATTGTATATATATATATATATATATATATATATATATATACATATATATATACACACTATACAACAGTACTACAGCCTTTGATCATATATCGATTCTTTTGTTTTAGCTTTCCTCCCTTTTGCCGTCTAATAATAAACTCGCATATTCCGATCGACGAATATGCGACACGTGTTTTACTCGTCTTCTCTTTTATATTAATATATATATAATAATCCGCCACACGGATATCAGCTGTGCTTTACGTAATCTTTCCGCGTCTCTCATTAAATATATTTATATGTTTATATATATATATATATATATATATATATATATATATATATATATATATATATATATATATATATATATATGTATATATTTATAAGTATTTATAATTATTTATATATTTATATGCGTAATAAACTATATGTATATATGTATATCATTGTGTATTTAATTTTTTTTTATTTTTTTTTTTCGTCGCACGCGAATCGTCGATAAGACGAGACTCATGCTTCAGGTAACGTCGGCTGTTGCGCACCGTGAAGCGAGAACACACGGGCGCTCCTGTGGCACTTCTATTAACTTCCATTTATTGAACTTCCTCTTTATTTTTCTATCATAATCTCCCAATCACTTTACGTTTACCTATATTTATTATTTCCATTGTTAATCTTCCCAAATTCATACTCCCCCTTCGCATCTTCTCGTATCTACATGCGTTAACTTACAAAAGCGGACATTTCGAAAAAATATATATAAGTTACAACTCGTTTTTCTAGAGTTGGGCAAACACGCGACTTTTGAATCATCGATATATTTCATTATAGCCCCAATGATTCGCAAAAATTGACTAACATCCTGCTAAACCATTTTTTGTTTTTTTTTTGTGTTTTTTTTTGTGTTTTTTTTTTTATTTTTTTTTTTTTAAATGAAATTCGCATCATCTCTTTACAGCGATCATTGTTATTAATATATTAATAATGATGATTATTGCAAGGACATGATGCGACTTGGATGAAAAACGTTTTTGCACGATGACAGTCAAGATTTCATTATATCGTCATCGCGGGCCGAGGATTTTGTTTCGTTCTTTAAACACGTTCGTGTCTCTCTTTTTTTTCTATTTTTCTTTTTTTTTGTTTTACTTTTTGTTCTCTCCTTCGTGTTCGTTCTATCGCACCCCGTGACCAATTATTTCTTTTTGTCATATCATTCCCCCCCCCCTTCCTACCCCGTTTTAAAAAACGTAGATCCTATTCTTCTCCTCGCTGCAAGTAATTTTCCAGTATTGATGTAACGACGATTCTCCAGGACGTATATGTGTCACGTTGGATTCACGTGAACATCGT
Organism: Vespula vulgaris; assembly: GCF_905475345.1. Lineage (NCBI taxonomy): Eukaryota > Metazoa > Arthropoda > Insecta > Hymenoptera > Vespidae > Vespula > Vespula vulgaris. Next base: position 4,271,568 of record NC_066590.1, read on the forward strand.
TGGATACGTTGCGATGTTTTGTGGAAGCGAGGTAATGTAGTTGGGAGTAGGTGGCCGGGGGCTGTGCCATTGTGGTCAGAGAGCTCGAAGCTTTTTTATACCCGCTTTTACATAACGGACAAGATCGCACAGCGAGCTTTTCAGCGTTAAAGGTCCCATCTTTTCGTCCAGCTCGATGAAAAAATCTATTGGTATAAAAAAGAAAAAAACAGAACGATTACTTGTAGGATGATCCTTTCTTTGATTACGTTATCAATCGAGTATAATTACATGATAATAGAATTTCGAATTTGCAGACGTACCTTTATGTTTTTCCGTCACCAATGCATTTGCTTGATCCCAAAGATCATGACAGGTTAACAGCAAACTAAAGTAATAATTCTGTTTTGCCATGGCATTATGGACGTGGAGTGGAACACTAACGTAAGGTGCTGCTTGGGCCTGACCCGAAGCAACTCCTCTATTAGCTAATTCCCCGCTACTATAACCGGAACTTTGGCTACCAACGGAACCAACGGAACCGGCAGGAGACGGTGTTGGAGACAAGGATGGTGTACCTTGTCCTTCCGGTTGTACTGGTGTTGCTTGAGCAGGCTAAAATCAAATATATAATATGTCTTTCTTCTTCCAAATAATTATTATGAAAGTTTAATGTTCATCGAGGGATTTATTTACCTTCTGATGGTATTCGTTAAGAATTTTCTGATATTCTTTCACTTCGAGTTTGAGCATTTTAAACATTTTCAAGTATAAAAGAGACTGGCACCAGAGGCTAAAAATAAGACAATTTTGATATTAATACAATTTTGTATGTGCACGCGACCACGTAATAATCATCGAATTACGGTGGGCCAATGTAAAAGAGTCTCGAGTGAATGGTACTCACCTCAGGACAGCCAACTTGTTATTTATACTGCTCTCCGGAGAGTTATTTTGTTGGCTCTTGAACTTTGATGAAATATACCTGGAATGAAGATAGAGAAAATCGTAGATATCGCTTTAATTAGCAAGTGCTCCTTTTCGTATGAGTTTGTAGTTAATTAAAGATCTACTCACTTTATAAGACTTAAAGTGTCCCTGTACATCGTGAACGACGCCCGTTCCGTAAGAGGGTCAGACTCCATGGCGTTGCCAGTTAATAGGAAGTACAAAACAGCTTCCAAGTACAACATACCTTGAGCCGTGAGTTCGCACTCCTCGTCGGCGCTATGCTTCAGCCGTTTTGCTTCTGTCAGGTACTGATTCTGGTCCCTGCACGATGTAAAATAGAACGTTTTTACTCATTAAGCACGAATGTATTCCGTGCACACGGTATTTTTAACAGGAAGAAAGAGGAGATAGAGTGATTTGACCAAAAAAAAAAAAAAGAAAAAAAAAGAAAAAAAAAGAAAAAAAAAACAAAAGGAAATGATACTTCTCGTAAGAGCAATAATTAAAATTACCTGTCTTGGTCTTCCAAAACCTCGTTTTGCGCATGGAAATACGAGTAGTAGATACGTTGTGGCGGGGGTGGAGGTGGTAACAAATTTGTATCAGCTTTTTCTTCCCGCTCGTGATTTGTTGGTTGTACGTCATTTTGCTAATTGATAATATAGAATTGATGAAAGAAAAAAAAATGATATTTATTTTCTTTTCTTTTTCCTTCTTTCTTTTCTTTTCTTTTTTTTTATTTTTTTATTTTTTTATTTTTTTATTTTATCACGACACAATGCAGAAAATTTGAAGTCATCTAGAATAAAGGTCTCACCTGAATTAAAGAGGGCCTAGACGTGGTTGTCTCGGATTTGGCGTGCTTCCTTTTTCTTCTCTTTTCTTTGTGCTCAGCACTGCCGCCTTTCGACTTCAAATCCGTAGAACACACAGTACTTAAACTAGAAATCGAACTGCAGCTAGTATTACGTTTCCGCTTTGACACATTAGTCGTGGCACTAGAACTACTACCAGCACCGGCACTACCACCAGCACTGTGAATGCCACTAGCAGTGCAGTTTTTTAATTCTGACGATCGCGCGTTATTTTTTGAGTGGTTCGAACGACCCTTCTTTTCACTTTGGTCCGTTACGTTATTATCGCCATGAGTCCTACCGTTGGAGGAACGTTGCTGAACCGGCGATGCCTCGATTATCTCGCCTTCCTCCGGAGTAGGTGGTCTTGGTACTTGAGCGTGTATGCTCGAAGATTGTCTGGAGGATGGCCTGGTATCCGGAAGTTCTGTCCGTTGTCTGAGTTCCTGTCCTCTCGACATTTGCGATAAATGGGGTATCCTACTAAGGTCTATCTTGCACATTAGACTGGGTACACCGTTCGTATAGGTTAACGGAGGTATTGTTTGAGTGTTCGAAGATTGCGATAGCGGTCTTTTGTAAGGACTTTCACTACCGTTCGGTGTATTGGCCGAGGCTGTATATTCTTGAACGTATATACCGCACTTTCCACCACCCTTGCCACCTTTTCCACCCTTGCCACCACCTTTCGCACCTCCTTTCGATATCGAAAACAACTTTCGCAAGGTGTCGCTCTTCTTCTTATCCTGGACGTTCCCGGCATCGTCTTCTTGCAATTTCGGAGTTGGACTATTGTCGCTATCGGAATTGTCCGGTGAAGTTGTTCTCGTTGGTGGTATTCGTGGTCTAGGTGGAACTCTGTACATGTGAACACTTGTTTGTACAGACGACAACATAATTAACTTTAAATAAAATTATTCCAACGTAATAATATTGTGTTATCTTTAATATAGACCCGACCAACTGAGCATTTAAGACACGTCTAAAACGAAAATTTCTATTAAAAACGAACTGATAATACTAAATAAACATGACAAAAAAAAAAGGAAAGGGAAAAAACAAAAAAAAAGGAAAGCTATACTCAGTTTCCAAAGTCTAAATTAAAATGTTATATGACAGATTTAAAAAGATCCTCACCTTGCAACTTGAATGCGATTCCTCGTGGCCATTTCTGATTCGCTATCGGAGTCGGAACCATTCATGTTAGTAACTCTCGATCTTGGCCTTCTCGGTTTTGCCTTAGCTGGACTCTTCTTTTTATCCTGCTTCTTGGGGGAGTCCGCGAGTTTGCTACGCTGCTTCACAGATGCTCTTCTCCAACGACCTGCCTCGCCCTCGGACCCGCTGTTGTTCTTTCCATTCCCCAATGGAAATTCGTCCTCGCTCGATGATATACTCAATCTTAATCTTCTTTTTTCAGTCATATCTCCGATGGTTGGTGTAACCGACGTCGCTGCTTGTTTATCGCTATCCGAGTCAGACGATGCATCCTGCGACCTTACGTCGCTCGCGTCATCGCTAGTCGGCACGATCGCTTTCGAAATCGATCTCTTTTTTTTACTGACCGGTCTTGTTCGACTACGGGATTTAGTACTTTTGCTATTTTCCTCCGATGTTCTACGATCGCGCTTTGGACTTTTCGTCGATTTTCTCGGACGACCACGTTTCCTTGTATCCGCTACTTTCGGTTTCTCTATTTCTGAATTATTCTCTTCAACGGCTTGACTTTTCTCTGCATCAGAATGATGACTACTGTCACTTAATAAACTCATCATCGTCGGATTATGTGTTCTTTTTAAGGCATCGTCTAGATGCCAGTCGTGAGCCTTTTCCCTATGTACTCTTAATTCCGATGATCCTCCCGGTGTACCTTCCGGTCTAATCTCATCCTGCAAAATGAAAGGAAAAAATTGTGTCGAGAAAATCATCCTTTTCGGGATATCTAATTTCGTCGGGAAATTATCAAGAGGATCGAATCAAAATGATTATTCTACTGATAAGAGAAACTCGACTCGAGACTTTCCGTTTAATTCAAAGTTTCCAAGTAATCGTGCCAATGCGTCGACGGAGTTCAAAGACTAAATGGATCGTGTCCAAAGATCACGCAACTTGGAACCAACCGAACGATCTTCGGACAAATTCTTCGTCCAAAACAGAAAGTCTCGCGAGATTAAGATCGAAATAGTTACGATACCTGAGTCATAGTCTTCGTTTCTGAATTTTGATCACCCGATGGCACGGAAGACTTATTAAAAAAGGAACTCAAGTTCCATCTTGGTTTGGATTCTTCTACCTCGGGTGGTGGTTCCTCGACTCCAGGAGAGACAGAAGGTGGCGTTGAAGGTCCCTTTGCGATCGGTTGAACGTTCTCATCGTCCGAATCGTCACTGCTATCACTCCCGGAATCTGAACCAGAGTCCGAGCTAGAACTCGCGCTTCCGGAACTTTGTGGGGCTTGACCAGGAGGACTCGGTGGTCGATGATGAGTCGACGTATTTGGTGAATCTTTAGGTCGCAATGGACTAACCAAAGCTGGCGAAGTAACTTTCTCTGGAGTTAATTGTTTTAACGGTGGAGATGGTCGAGGTAAACTTAAAGGCCTCGTGGGTGATAGCGATCCCATCGGTGATATCGGCATGGGAGACATTGGTGGTATCGACGCAGATCCCGGAACCATGGTTGACATTAATGGAGTTGGTAAACTGTAAGAAGAATAATCTAAATGTTCACGATGTTTTGAATCAATGTTTGAATTATTAACACTTAACTCGTTCATCGTCATCGAGACTCACCGATGTTTACAAAATTGCTATTGGCGAAACTCGTTTACAATTTTGTGTTATAAAACTATTTAGGATTCGTCATTACAATAATTATTTTATTACACAATGGAGATATGAGTTATAATACGTTTATAAAACTCAACAGTGAATCCCTTTGTTTAGTCATATTTAAAAGTGATATATTTATATAACAAATAACGCATAACTTACCTAACAGACACGTGTGGACTTCTGTTATTTCTAATCGGTCTAGGTAACGGGTTCTGTAAAAACAAATTAATCGAATGTTATTACTTGAACGAAAATAGACATTGGTATAATCGTGATTCGAATTTAAGGAGAAATAAGATGAACGTAACTCACTGTATCATCGATTGAAAGCAGGCGGTACCAACCTGCGGAAGTATTCTTGGGGAAGCGACAAAATGGTAGAAGTGAATCGCGAAAGAGAAATATGACGATGAGAAAGGAGAAAGGAAACTAAAATTCTAGCGCGATTTTTTGAAACACGGGAAGCTACTACTACAGTTATTATTACTACTACCTGTTGTACATCGATTTCAACAAATCCGTGCTAGTTTTCTTTTCCCCTTACTTTCTCGATTGATTCATGCAACGATTTAGGGGGCAAAATAAGATCGTAAATATAACTTATCGATCATTTACCTTAGTTGTTTCATCCTCGCTGTCTTCGGATAAGCTTAGATCCCTTTCCAAATCTCTGTAATCGGAAAAAGAAAAAAAAGGAATTAAATAAATTAGGTAAATTAATTTAAAGATCGTACGTATCTATCATACAACATTTCTATTCGTCGATCGATCTTTCGTTCAAACGAGAAGAAGAAAGATGGGAAAGAGAAAAAGAGAGAAAAGGGATATTGTAAAGGGTACTATATTTGATCGGAAAAATCGAAGGCTGGAGGCACGTTAAAACGATGACGTTGCTGTAGACACGATCAAATACGGCACGAACACAACGACGAGAAAAAGAAAGAAAGAAAGAAAGAAAGAAAGAAAGAAAGAGAGACTCGAGCTAGTCGATCGTTCATTGTTTCCTTAAGTGCCTGTTTTACGCATTCTCCTCAACTACTTTGTCTCTTCTCATAGCACCATCGATGTTTCTTCCCTCCTTTCTCTCTCTCTCTCTCTCTATTACCACCCTATACACGTTAGTCTTTCGACTAAACGACTCCTCTCGAATGTGTGAGAAATCTCGAGAGTTGGCACCTTCAAAGAGAGAAGACAACACATTCCTACTTCTCTAGCGGGATCAACGATACACGATGAGACGAGATAAAAATAAACGTCGAATGGACTTCGAACAGAAAGAGTTCAAAGAGTTGGAAAAGATAAAAAAAGAAATAATTGGGATGGTTCCTTTCACCCTTGATCGCGTTGGAAAACGTATCGCGAGTACGAAGTATGCCGAGCGAGTAGATGCGTGTGAGAGAAAGAGAAAGAGAAAGAGAGACGTGTAGAAAGTTAGAGAGGATATAGAAAGGTAGAAGAGGAAGAGAGAGAGAGAGAGAGAGAGAGAGAGAGAGAGAGAGAGAGAGAGAGAGAGAGACGAAATATACGTAGAGCACCGAACACGGAGATAAACCGTGTGAGGCCATCGACCCTAAACGCTCTGTCCTGCGTCCTCGAGTGGATGTGACCGAGCGTGTGCTTGTGAGTCCTGCCTAGCTTCGCCCTTCTAACAGATCCTCCTCCTCCTCCTCCTCCCCTCCTCCTCCTACTCCTACTCCTACTCCACCATTCTACCGACGTTTCAATATTCTTTGTTCCACGAAATAATGATGAGATAAAAAAGAATAATAAACAAAAAATAAAAATGAAGAAAGGAAACAAACGAAAAAAAGAACGAAAGAAACAAAAACAAAAAAAAAAAAGACAAAACCCAAAAGTATCACTTCTTAATCCGCGAAAGATTAAAAGTAACTATCTATATCGCGTTCTTTTTTTCTTTTTCTTCTTTTTTCTAACGAATAGATTCTTACTCTTTTCCAGGAAGCAACCAACTGTATTTGCAATGAACACATGTTCGTCTATGTCCATGTGTATGTTTAAAGTCGAAAGGATCATAGTAACTGGTCAGACAATCTAATTCTAGATCGCACGGAAGCAAAAGGCGAGTCGACTAGGCTATAGAACCTTGGAGTGGCTACGCCGATCGCCGTGAATCCGCTAAATCGATCCTCTCGAGCCACAGGACGGAGTTTAACGATCGCTTCTCCGGAACGCTAGAAATACTCGCCGAGTATCCGTGGGAACGTTTTGGATGGTGGATACGAGAGCGCGTTTCTCTCGTCAGAAATCGTATTCTGTAGATATCGTTAATACAAAAACAAATACATACATACATAGGTATATATAGAGAAAGAGAGACAGAAAGAGAAATCTAATTAATGATAGAAATATAATCATCTTGTGATTTGAAAAAATTCGAAGACTCTTCTCACTAAGGAATGATAACTGTTGGTTCCTCGTACTCGTGTTATCGAGAGGAGAGAAAGAGACGACTTGCTAAGAATAGTAAAAGACTTCTGTCACGCAAGAGTTATTCACGGTAATTTCCAGAAAAACGGTACTCTCTAATCTCGAAGTCGAATCTGTTTCCCTCTGTCACCGCAAAGGTATAACTCACTTCGTCATCCTAGAGGAAGGAAGAGAGAACCTGTTTGCGAGTTCTCTCTCTCTCTTTCTCTTTCTCTTTTTCTCTTACTCTCTCTTACACATACACACACTCTCTTTCTCTTTATCTCTCGTCTTTTCATTCCACCTTGCCCTCGCGTGATCCTCCACTTTACCTCACAACGGAACCCTCCTCGAAAGCGAGGAGGTCCGCGCGAGTTGGTAACGCGTTAGAAGCTCGTAGCGACGCATCAAATAAACAAGCCCCATGAAAATGTATGTGCAAGTTCTCTCCGTCGTGGAAAGCAAGGGACGCAGGTATAATTCTTATTGTGGCAAGAACGTCGTTGCGTTTCTACGAGTACGTAACGAGAGGTGTCACGCACACGCATACCTACATATATTTTACTTCATATATATATATATATATATATATATATATATATATATATATATATATATATATATACATCTACGTGTTACAACGGTTTATCGGTATATTGCCGATGGGTCCATTAATTTTCTTTCTTTGTAACGTGAAAAAAAGAAGGGTAAGGGGAAGGAAAAAAGAAAGAAGTTAACACGGCAGCTACGAAAATTTTGTACCGGGGAAAGATGAGAAGGGTCCTCCTTCGGCGATCGAGTGTGAAAAAAAGATCAAGAGGACTGAATGAATCTAAAGTCAAAGAGAGAGAAATAGAGATACTAAGCTCTCGAATCAAGAGAGAGAGAGAGAGAGAGAGAGAGAGAGAGAGAGAGAGAAAAAGAGGGAGAGAATTTTGTGAAAACCGACCCGTCTCTATTCGCAATGTGTCTGACCGAACTATCTCGTATTCCATGTGTTATAACTCATTTACACCTATGTATACCTTGTCCCTCTATATCTCTCTCTTTCTCTCTCTTTCTTTACGTAGATACTTTATACACCTAATCGTGGCACGTGCTAACCGATTTTCGTTACTGTCCAGTAGAAATCCACCAGTCAAGATTGTTGAAAACAATCGACTTTTCAAAAAAGGGAAAAAGAGTTCCCAGGACGGAGATTAAAAATGGTAGGGTTTAACGACGTACGAAGAGAGAGGGAGAGAGACAGAAAGAGAAAGAGAGAAAGAAGGGAAATATAGAAAAAAAAGGAGCAAGCTTCGATATCAGCGCAGTAATAGAGAGAGCTCCATCGTCGAATCCATTTCCGCTCGAAACTCCATTTCATCGAGCACGTTCGAGGCCCTTCTGCTTCGAGGCGACCCCTCGGTCCTCTCTCGTGTTTTTTTGTTCGGTCCGTAAAAAGAAGACGCGCTATTTCCCCGGAGAAAACGAGAGAGAAAAAGAGAACGAAAGAGAGAGAGAGAAAGAGAGAAAGAAAGAGGAGAGAGAAAGATAACGAATCGCGTTAAAAGTAGAAACTATGAGTGAGCTCTCATAAATTTTACTACGTTACGTTAATGAAACGAACGAATTAACAAACGAGTTAACGAACGATCGAGAAGAAAAATTAAAAGTCAATCGAGCGTCAAAACCGACTCGATTATATCATGCGATCGTATTCGATATTATTGATATAATATATATATATATATATATAGACATCGAGAAAATCGAACTGAGAATTATTAATAATAAAATACATTCTTCCTTCTTTTTCATTTTCTTTTCTTCTTTTCCTTCCTCTAAAAATCAACGAAATTCTGAACTACTTGCTTAACAGTTGGCTTAAGGATTAAACTATTTGTACCTAGTAAAAGGGCAAAAGTTTCTTCACTTTCTCGGTCTCTTTCTATTTAACGGTCGAAAGCAAGTTCTCTTAGTCATTAAAGAGAGATATGAAGGAGAATATGGTAAGGTGGAGGAGGAGGAGGAGAAGGAGGTGGAGGAGGAGAGGGAGGGGAGAAGAGAGAGAGGTGGAGACCAAGGGGGGCCAAGGTAAAAGGGTTTGATGATGGAAGAGAAATGAGTAAGTGGCGGGAGAGAAAGAAGGATAGAAGATGCAAAATTCTACTAGACAGTCTACCGAATAACTATCAAACTTTGTTTCTATGTAGGTATTAGCTTTCCTCCTCCTCCCTTCGTTTTCATCTCTTGTTGTATGTTTATTCTTCTATTCATCTATCTATCTATTTATCTATCTACCTACCTACCTATCTATCTATCTATCTATCTTATTTTTTTATTTCATTATTCGTTTAATTGAATTCTCTTTTGTTTAGTTTTGTTTTTGCTCCACACTATTATCTACCATTCACAAATTTTTTATCCACTCTTTGACTCTTTACATTTCGTCTATCCCTTATTTCTCTACTCGTTTTCCTCCATTCTGCTTTATTCGCCATCTGTGCAGAAGCTCGTACGCATGAAAATGTGCAGTCTCGATGGAATGATACGAAGGTAGACGACGACGACGACGACAACGAAGCGCGCGCACATTCACACGTACACAAATACTTGCAAATACACAGAGACGTAAGTACGTAGAGAAACATAGTAAAGAGTTTTGCGTTGGTGTGAGGAAGCGCCGCAGCTACGAACGTTCGTAATAATTTCACTTCTGCCCGTGTCGAGAGAAAGAGAAGGAGAAAGGGAGAGAGAGAGAGAGAGAGAGAGAGAGGAGGGGACAGAGAGAGAGGGGGGGACAGAGAGAGAGAGAGAGAGAGAGAAGGATGGGAAAGAGGAGGAGAACAATTTTGCATGCATACCGGTGCGTAGAAAGGGTGAAAACGGCTGGAAACAGAACCGGCAGGAAGAAACGAGCTATCGTTGTCACTAAATCCATGAAGAGATAACCGTATGGAATTTTTATGAATTCGTATAACAACAAGGCGATTATCGACGATTACACCTTACTCTTACGAAAAGTTCTCTTCCTATTTCTCTTTATCTCGTGAGAACAGAAGAAAAAGAAAAAAGAAAAAAAATGAAAAAAAGAAAAGAAGAAAATCATGTACGTCCGTACGTTACATAGCCATTTAGAATAGATAATCGTTTTTTTTTCTTTTTCTTTCGATCACAAATCTTTTTTATGCACACGATTGAAAATCTGTGTTTTTATACTCATTAATTAATTCATTCATTCATTTGTAGATTATTATTTCTAATATGATTGATATACAATTTTCCTTTCAACTTTCTAAGCTCGTTAGTAAATTTCTTTTTCTTCTTCTTTCTCTCTCTCTTTTTCTTTTCTCTCTCATTTCGTCTTTTTGTCTCTTTAGATGTCTCTCGTTCGACTCACGCTTGTTTTATAATTAGATATCTAGCCACTGTGGGAGGGTATCGGTTGAAAAGTAGCTGTTTCATCGTTGAGAAAGGGAGTGAAAGGGGCGTGGAAAGAGAAGCAGCGAGACGAGAGGAAGGAAATCGTTGAAAGGGTAAAGAAGGGTAAAAGTCGGTAAGCGTGTGACGAAAGAGAAAAAGAAGAAAAAAAAGAAGAGGAAGAAGATAGATTTCATCTCCCTCGATGCTTCTTTCGAATTTTATTCACGCTGGCATTAATTACATACGAATGTAATTCTCATCGGCGATAATCATGGCTGAAAATACGCGAAACTTAATCGTTAAAACGCGAATAGAGTTCTTATTCTTCTTTGTTGCAAAAACATCAGGATTTGAGCGTACAAACGGACTGTGAATAAAAACAACACGAAACAGACGGGACCGAGTCAAAGGAAAGAAGGATGATTGTACTCTTTGATGAAAACGACATAATCTCTCTTTCTCTCTCTCTCTTTTTCTGTCTGTCTGTCTGTTTGTCTCTCTTTCTCTCTTTTGCACATGTTCATTTCGGGGAAAAAGAGAGAAATAAGAAGATAAAAATAGCGTTACGAGAGAAGTTTTTACATGACTGGTGCGAGTATCTAATTAACAAATTTTATATCACGATCGTAAAAGAAGAAAAAAGAAAGAAAATGATTATTGCGAATAATTTAATGGATTTATGAGGTATCACGTATAGGAGAGATAGAAAGAGAAAAGAAAAGAAAAAGAGAGAGAGAGAGACAAAAGGGATAGAAGAATTTTGATAAAACGACGAAAATCGATTTGCTCCTTGTTCTTTTTTTCTTCGCTCTTTATCGTCGACGATCAACGTTTCGTTTTCTTAATGTAAGATGCTGGATTTCATTGGCCCGTTGACGCGACACTTAATTTAGTCCGCCACGAAGAGAACGACGAGGATGTGCCAAAATAGATACGACTTCGAATCGTACGTCTAAATCCCTCCTCCTCTTTCATTCTTCTTAGTATCGATACACTATACATGTGCGATTGTATACGTATGTGTTTGTATTTGTTTGTATATGTATACGTGTGTGTCTTACCGTCACGCAACGATGTTAAAAAAGACGGACTCTGGACCAATCACGAACTGGCAATATCCGTAACGAAAACGCCTCGGATCGTGCACTCTCGACTATTCATAGATATGTACGTACGGCAAATCGTTTACGATCGTTTATTGCTTTTGCAGGCAATGCTTTTCCACCGTGCCATATGTAGTTTCGTCGAAAAATAGATAGAAAACGAAAGAAAGAGAAAGAGAGGAGAAAATACGATAGCCACCGGCTGGAACAGTAATTAAAATTATCCAATGGAGATCGAAATTATCTCGCTATGTTACCGATATATAAATAAGTCGAAAAATGAAATAAATGATATGGTTGAAAAAAAGGTGCAAAAGAAAAGAGAGAGAGAGAACGTTTGTCATCGAATATAAAAATATATATCTTTGCAAAAATGAAAAATGCCTGTGGAATGAAACTTCGGATGAGAACGCGTAACGAGACTCCACTAATCACTGGTACGTCGATGTAGGTCGGTTGTGTTAAACCCAAGTGAAAAACGGGTTAAGAGCGAGTAAACGGCATTACGTACGGGAGGAAGAGAGAGAGAGAGTGAGAGAGCAAGAGAAATGGTCTATGATATCGGTGGTTGGTTAACGACTTGATTAACATCGTGGAGATTCGAATACGTACTGAGAGAAACGAAACGAAATAAATGGATCAGAAATGTGTTACATAGAGAGAAAGTGAGAGATAGATAGAGAGAAAAAGAGAGGAAGAGAGACAGCGAGAAGATATGATTATTTAAAAGAAATTCGATTTATTTCTTTAACCTCGAATTTCATACGATAAAGCTATCGGAAATATATTTAAAACGAGATAAATATATCGGTTTCGAGCGAGTTACAAAAAAAAAAAAAATAGAAACAACGATCGTGTGCGCGCACGCGGTTTGAAAAAATATTTAAAAAGAAATATCGAAGTTATAAAAATTAATTCCTATGATTATTATACGTGACGATTGTCGGTCCTTTATTTTTATTTGTACGTATATACTTCAACTAATTTTATCGAGTATTTGAGTAACGAATAGAAGAATATATATATATATATATATTCCATTACTCGAGTATCATGTTGAAGAGGTCACGAATTGATAGTATATAATTCAGACTAATTTTACACGATGAGACTTATTACATACGAGAGAGAATCTAACGGTTGTGTCCCATTTTCTATTCTCTCTCCTCTTTCTCCTTTCTCGAGAAAGGAAAATTCAATTTCATGAAAATTAATTAGACACGAAAGTTTCGCTCGATTCGGTAATCGAAATACATCGATAGAACTTCGTTCAAAATTCTAAATCGTTCGGTTCTAACTAGATCGTAACGTCGTTAACTAACAGGAAAAAAGAAAAAAAAAGAAAATATAAAAATAAAATAGTAGATAAGAGTGACAAAAATTGCGCAATAATTAATCCTACTCAACCTTCTATCGTCGTGCACAAAGTGCTTCGTTGAACAGTAGTCGACTAATGATAACGCCTCCGCGATAAATAAATGCGAAAAAGAGGAAGAGAGAGAGTGAGAGAGAGAGAGAGAGAGAGAGAGAGAGAGAGATGGGGAGAGAGAGAGAGAGAGAGAGAGAGAGGAAATAAAAATAAAAAGGAACTGAGAGAGATTCTCATCGTTTTATCGTGACTTGTGGCGGACAAATCGGCGAAACCGAAACACCTTATCATTAAGCTTAAGGCAATTTGACCCATGTATGCGTATACATGTGTGTATATGTACATATACGTATGTACATATATATATATACACATATGTATGTGTATATGCATATATGTATCCACGTTATCGGAATCGAACAAGGTCGCGTGCTGCTTACTCGATAATAATTAGCGAGTTCCTTTCTCTCTCTCTTTCTACTTTATACTACATCATACTAATTTTTTTTTGTTTCTTTTTTCTCCTCTTACACTTAATTTGTACGTCTAATGGACTTGATTTTATATTGTACAGTATATTTTATTTTTTCTCTCTCTCTTTTTTTTCGTGTGATAATATCTAACAATTTAGATATAGAATTTAAATACATGTACGCGCACATACATATACATTCTCTCTCTCTCTCTCTCTCTCTCTCTCTCTCTGTCTCTGAATAATTTATTTCGCTTAGAGAATAATAAGAAAGAGACATATCGTCTCTTATTGCAGAACGAGTTTATACAATGACCGTAAACCTTCGTCGATAAACGGTATGACCCACTTTTTGGTTCGAGGGCGTGTACCGTGATTATTAGAGTCAGTTAGTGAGGGGTCGAAACCGAAAACTCTGTTAAACGTGATACGAGGGGAAAGGTGATGAAAAGAGGAACGATATTAAACGCGTCCCAATTAACGTTACATACATACTTCGTGTCTCAACGAAGAAACTCCCTTCATTCAGGAAATATGATTCAAGCGGTACGACAAATGTTTATAAATAGTATTGGACAATGTAAATTATATAAGGATAAAGAAAGACAGAGAAAAGATCGAATTCTATGTAATTTAAAGAAGAAAAAAAAGAAGTATTAAAGATAGGTATTCCAACGATTAAATATTAACAAAGTAGAGAGAAATAAAAAGAGGATACTCGTCTAACAGAAAATCATTATATAAAAGGTGGGGCATTTAAACTGGAACGTCGATCTATTTTCGTCGCTTTTAATTATATCAAAATTATTATTTGTCGTTAATGATAATTTATAATACACTTTTGCAATGTTTTAAGAGATTTTTTTTTTTTTAGTGAATCTAATAATTACATAGGTAAAGATTCAAAGTCGATTATTAATAATTACTTCACTTTTCGCGCCTCGATCGATGATCGAAACAAAGGAAGAGAAAAAAGAAAATCATCAAGTTTTCATTCACACTTTTACTTTCTAACGATGTCTGCAAATTCGCGAGAAAGATGGAATTAGAAAAGATCGACCGTCGCGAATAATTCATAAAGTGACACACACGTTCGAGATACCGCCCAGGCACACGGTGATGTTAATCGGTTTTCGCTCGAACTGAGAATGAAATATGACAGGATATCCCGTCGGACGATCGTAAATTCGTCGTTAAACGAGAAGAAGAGAAAGAGAAAGAGAGACGGATATACACATTTTTGAACGTTGCGATCGAATCGTGACGCGGACTCGACGAAAATTCACTTTTACGTCAATATACAAAAACCAAGTCATCGACTAAGTTATCGGAGTTAGATAAGCCAAAGACACGTTATGTATACATAAAAATTTACATAAAAAATGTACAATGTAAAATATACATTTTTATGAATGTAAATCAATGAAAAGAGCAAACAAGGGCTGAAAGAAAAAAGAAGATCAAAAGAAGAAAAAGAAAAAGAAAAAAGTAAAAAGAAAAGAAAAGAAAAAGAAAATTTTATGTTATGTATTATGTGTATACTTACGCAGATAATCTATTGTTGGAGTGTCTGTCCCGTTCTGAAACAAAGAGAGAACAGCACAATTAGCGATCCGTGGAAATAATTAGTGTCTGATTATACGAAGTGGAAACGGGAGACTCTACATCACCCCCTCTCTCTCTTTTTTTCTCTCTCTCTCTCTGGAGAGAGAGAAAAAGAAAAAAAGAGAGAGAGAGAGAAAGAGATAAAAAATAGAGCCTTACTACTATCGTAAATCTGTTTGATCGATATACGTCCTTCGACATGTTCCATAAATTTGTCAATAATCGTAGAATCGAAATTATCCGATTCGAGTTGAATGAGCGATATTCTACATTGGTATTCTGACAGTGTACTAGGAATTTCGAGAGAATAGACACAATTTAACTGAGGGAACTCCATCGTCCGAGTCTATCGCCCTTTTCAAAGGGACGTTTCGACCTTGACGTATAAAAAAAAAAAAGTTAGAAAAGACACAATGAAGGTATAGTGGCTTCTTTCGGTACAAAGACCTTCGAACAGATAATTCTCTATCGTTACTTTTACGATCGAACGGAAGTGTGTAATGGTAGTGAGGAAGAGATGGGTGAAGAAAGAGAAAGGAAGATGAATGTAAGGAAAGAGAGAGAGAGAGAAGAAAGAGAAAGAAAATGCAAACGGTCTTGGGTGTAAACAATAAACTTCATATATATATATATGTGTGTGTGTATGTATGTATGATGTGGAGTACGCGAAACACGCATACGGCGTATATAGTATATTCTGAAAGAAGAAAAAAGAAAGAAAGAGAAAAAGAGGGAAAAAGAAAGAAAGAGAACTGAAAACGAGGGGTGTACCGGAACAGCCGTCGAATGGGATTACAGAAGGGTCCCCTCCTACCGCCATCACCACCATTACTACCTACTGTACGGAAGGAAAACTTTTCCCGCCACTTTCGTCTAATCGATTACACACCGGGAGAATATCTAAACAAATTCTACGTCGTTCGATAAAGGCAGAGGGGAATAAATTTTTTAATTTATCTCGGACGATTAATGAAACTATTATAAAATGGATTTCTCTCGTTTATACGTAATCACGTTTAATTATTTCATCGAAGGGAGAATAAATAAAGTAAAATATCGAAAGTATTTAACTCTAGCTTGGTCGAGCTAACAGGCCTGTCCATTTACTTTGGAAGAGTCTAATGAAAGATAAAGGAACAGAAGGATCTCGTGCTCGCGGATAAATGCTCTCGTAGGAATGCTGCCATTGCTGCTGCTGCTGCTGCTGTTGCTGGTGGTGCTGGTTCTACTACAGAGAAGACGTAAAAACGTCGATGAAGCATCGTAACGTCGCGTCAATAGAGTTTACGATTCTTGAGATCGTATCGTCTTGGTGACCTATTTATGCGAATACCGCGGTGGCATTGTTCGATAGTCGCTACGTCATCCAATGACTGCTTTTGATGCCCCATCGTCTTTGAGATCGTTCAATTTACGAAATACAGTAGATACATATATACATACATACGCGTATATATATAATCATATATATATATATATATATATATATATATATATATATATATATATATATATATTCGTATATATTGTTAGCTCGAATATTCGAAATTACGATTTGCCATAATCGACGTTATCGATCGTTTGAGAAAGAAAGAAGGGGAGCGAGAAAGGAAGATAGAGAAGAAGACAGAGAAACAAAGAAAGAGAATTATTAGCGAAAGAATATTTCTTCGTTTGCCGACGATTATAATAATAATCATTGAAGATAGTAGAGCTTAACGAGACAACGATGAAGCGTCGATAAACGCTCGTTATTATTATCTACGTATACACTATGATTATCCTATGCATGTAGGTATGTACATTCACGGGACTATCTCGATATCAACCTACAAGCTCGCACGTTCTCGAAGAAGGAAGCACAACGTGAACGGAGCGAGCATCGATCTCGCGCACCTGATAACAGAAGGTAGCTGACAGCCCCTTGAAGCAGCTCGAACCTGCTCAACATGACTTATCGTGCGGCTTGGTATAGTTGCGTTGACTCTTCATGTCACTCTTGCAAGCACACATATACGTACACACACGCGGACGAAAAGAGACGAACGAACGACAGACACAAACACAAACACAAACACGTAACTCGCACGAGTGAAGGGAGAAGAAAGAGATGGCGTCGATAGAGAACAAATTCTCTTATATATATATAAGATCTCTAACATAAATCGTGTTCCCTGACTTTAGACTTCTCTATCTTATTTCTCTCGAAATACTTATTACTACCATAGAGAAAGAAAAAAAAGGAAAAAAAAAAAAAGAGAGAAAAGAAAAAAGTATAACACAAAAAAAAAAGAAACGACGGAATTTCGTGATCAAATTTCTGCTGACTTCCGGCGGAAGTAAACGCAACGCGAGAACGATGGAAAGAGGAGCGAGAGACTCTCTCTCTTGAAACGCACACGGTGACGTGCTTCGCTTGACTGAGGCCCGAGAACGGCGATGGGCCCTCCTTCCCTCTCCTTTATCGTACCAGAAGCAGCCGGCAGTGACGGTGGCGGACCATCGTTCGCTTTTCCGTTGCGAGCTGCTAACGCCAGCTAATACAACGTCGTTCGTTCGACTCCGTTCGACGACCACGACGACCACAACGACTACCACGCGACGACGACAACGACAATGACAACAACAACGACAATGACAACGACAACGACAACGACAACGACGATGAGGACGACGAGGACGAGGACGAGGACGAAGACGAGGACGAGGGCGAGGACGACGACGACGCAACAACGAGGGGCCCGTGCGAACGCAGCCTGCGGAACAGACGGTCGGTCGTTTCACCTGCGTTACCCGTGCCTTTGTCGTGCCCCACTCCATATACTACACCGGGCTCGGGACTCGGCCGTTGGGCCTTACCCCCACCACCAACATCACCTTTCTTTCTATCCATCTCTCTTTTACCCCGCCATTACGCTACCGCTCGCGTACGTATGCTTCTTATTCTTCTTCTTCTTCTTCTTCTTCTTCTTTATTTCTTCTTCTTTTTCTTTTTCTTTTTCTTATTCTTATTCTTATTCTTATTCTTATTCTTATTCTTATTCTTATTCTTATTCTTCTTCTCCTCTCAATCGTAGTAACGGAGCCTCGCGAAACTCTAGTCGCTGATGAAGTTAACAATTTGGATTCAAAGTCATTGAGAAATATATACATCTTTCTCTCTCTCTCTCTCTCTCTCTCTCTCTCTCTTTCATTTTGCGGTAAACGGAAAATATTTACAAATAATTAACAATTATTGAATATTGCTCTTTGTTTGTTAACGTTTAGTAATCCAGATGGTATAGTGATTATATTATATTCAGTATTTATTCAGTATTTATTCAGTAATTCAACGATACAGTTTAATAATTCAACATAAATTGAAATGAAATTATCGGAGCAGCCCGTTTTGTTTCAGCAAATGTCGTTTCAACGACAAAGCGTTAAAATATCCATTTATTTTGTCGATTAATTATCAAAGAACGTATCTACATCATAATAATATCTCTTGTGTTTCTGAATATAATGGAATTATATTTGATAAAGCAAAGCATACACACAAATAGCGATATTGTCTTCTACCAATCTCTCTCTCTCTCTCTCTCTCTTTCTCTGTGTGTCCTTCTTTTTTATCTCTGGATAAAAAAATCTCGATACTCTCTCTCTTTCTTCCTTTCTCTTTTTCCTCTTTCTCTCTGCTTTATAATCGACGCACGTCCCTAGTGTCTGAGAGGAGAAAAAAGGAACGAAAATTTCATGGTGTTCCGTCGATAACTAGTTACGTAGCCGGCTATTGATCGATACCATCGTCCATACAGCCTGTCTTTATGTTAATGTGTGCGTGCTGCTCGTCCATACGGATGGTCCGCGCGCGTTATTAAGGCAGTATACTTAGTCGGCACACGCCACGAAGAGAACACGCCGGTCTCGCGCACCTGTTTCGGCCGTTCGACTCGATCTGGTTGGACCACCTTCCTTTTCCTTTTCCTTTTCCTTTCTTCCTTCCTTTCGAAGACCTTAGCGATATAAAAGCTAACCAAAATAGTCTTTGTCTGTATCTTGTCTCGTTTTCTCTCGTCTTGCCTTTCTTTTTGTATCTTTCATTTCTTTCTACAAGTTCGTACACAGTTGCATCGCGTTCTTTGATTTTAAGTTTCGTTTCAGTTCAACGAAGACAGAAGATATGAGCGAGTGCACGTAGGTGTATGCACGCGTGTGTGTGTTTGTTAGTGTGCGTGCATGTATCAGAGGAAGAGAGAGAGAGAGAGAGAGAGCGAGGTGCCTATGTATGTATCTGTGTGCATTAACGATGTTACTCTCGGAACAAGACTACTCTCGAAAATTAGTCTCTGTCTCTAACATCGTTCGATACATCCGGTGAAACGGCAAGTTTCGAGGCCTTACGAGAGAGGCGAGTGCGTTTCGTGTGGTTGTCCAATTATAATTTCCGAGTCGTCTTCCCGAGAGAGCACTCATTCGCTGGCATAAAGATATCGCGGCACAATAAATATCGTAATAACAATATCGAGGAAAAAAAAGACAAAGAGAAAAAGAGAAAAAAGAGAAAAAAGAATAGAAAAAGAGAGGCGCGTATCTTAAGCGTATATTCTCTAGTTTACGAGAGCAGCAAGTTCGAAAATAAAAAATCAAAGAAAGAAAAGAGAAAAAAGAAGAAGAAGAAGAAGAAGAAGGAGAATTAGAAAAAGAAAAAGCTCGTGTTTTTTACGTAGAACACACATCTCGTAGCGTACCCATATAGTAAGTACGTATATAATATACGTGTACATATTTTTTATGTAGAGTAGGTACAACAACGATTCGTTGAACGGAAGCTCTTCCGTTTGGTAAGAGGATAAAAAAGAATGCATAATGTCATACGGTCGACGCGAGTCTTTGTGTCAAAGAGACAACGAGCTGGAGTGGTAAGGGCCGAAGAGAGGGTGGGGTGGTTAGTGGTGGTGGTGTTGGTACTGGTGGTGATAGTACTGCTGGTGGTAGTAGTAGTGCTGGTAATGGAGGTTGTGAGACACGTGGGGGTAAGGGTAGGGGTTGGAGTAAAGGTAAAGAAAGAAAAGAGGAGAAAAAAAAGACCGCGAATCGACATGTGCCGCCCGCCGCCGGCGACGACCCAGTTTGCCTTCCTTCTCTCTCTTTCTCTTTTGCTCACACATACACACACACAGACACATATTCTTCCGATATGAAATCACCTTGCGTAAAGAATACCACGGAAAGACGTCGCTAAATCTCCGAAGCTTATCTCGAACATGTCGACATCTTTCACGGCACGATGTTTTTCTCGCGATTTTTCTTAACGTCCAAAGACGATTTTTCTTACATCGATTATATCTCCGAAGAAGGGTGTGTGTAAGAGAAAAAGAAAGAGAGAGAAAGAGATGGGAGAAAAAATAGAGAATCACGTATAAGATTCTTTCAGTGCAAAAGAAGAATACTCGTAGAAAGAGCGACAGACAAAGACAGAGAGAGAGAGAGAGAGAGAGAGAGAGAGAGAGATAGTGAGAAGTTCTGGAACGGTTCGCGAGTAACTCGCAAGCTTCTCAAAGCGTGTTTTGACGGTCTCCACCTGCTAGTCGAGGATGGAAACTCGATGTTTAACTACATTTCGCACAACTGTGTTACTCCCACGAGGAGTAGAGAGAGAAAGAGAGAGACAGACATACAGAGATTGAGAGAGGAGGAGAAAGAGGGAGAGACAAAGAGAAACAGAGAAAGAGAGAGAGGAGAGGGCGAAAAATCAATCTAGCCAAGAATATTCTGTTCGAGCCGAAAATATCCCATACATACATACGTACGTACATACGTACGTATGTATGTACGTACGTATATACGCGGCCATTTTACTCACGTTTCTTCTTTTTTCTTTCCATCCTTCCCTCTCTCTCTCACACACACACACTCTCTCTCTCTCTTTCTCTCTCAACACTAACGATTTCCCGTTAAATCGGGTGTTTATAAATTGTTCGCGAAAATAATTCTATAGTCCGCTTTACGTAATACACAATTAACGAGGACAGTTAATTGGAAAAGTGATTACGATCGATATCCACTTTGCCAGGTGCAACGTGAGCGACTGAAACGTTCAACTTCCTGCGAAGTTCCGGCGACTTTTTCCGCAATCCGTCGACGACTGCTTTTGTGTATCGTTTGGAGATAGGCTCATATACAGATACATCACGCACGTACACACGAATATACACCTAGGTAGGTATACTATACGATCCGAGATTATCTATTCCGCTCGTCCGCGTCTATATCCCATTTGTCCCGTGAACCACCACCGCCACTTGGAGACTCGGTGTTCCCGAAATTGGGTCAACCGAATGATGTATTATCCGCAATATCCAGAATGGTCGCACCTGCATAACGCTTTGTAATAATAAAAAAAAGAAAATAAAGAGAGAGAGAGAGAGAGAGAAAAGTAAATGAAAACGTCGTTGTTTCGAGAAATTCGCGAATCGATACACGTCCGTCGAAAGATTTTTAATAATTTCGATCGTTTTATCAAATATGACTTCTACGATTGATTACTCCTTCCTTTTTCTCTCCTTTTTTTTTATTTTTCTCTTTCATGTTCAATAGTTACAATACGATCATTCTAAAGCTTCGCTTTAAAAGAATATCTGTCGAATCTCGTTATTACAAACAACCTCATTTGAATTTCATAAGAACATTCCCCTCTCTCTCTCTTTCTCTCTTTTCTCTATTTCTCTCTTGTTTTCACTGAATATCATCGGAAGTAGATCACAACGCCTGTAAATTTCCACCGATATATAACGCCGATCTTTCATTGATAATCTTCGTTGATTGACGCGTAACTCCTGATATCTCGATTCGTAGAAAAAGTGTGTAGTACTTCATTCCGGTTTTCTCGATGGGATAAAAAGAGATAGAGAAAGAGAAAGAAAAATAGAGTGAAATAGAGAGAAAGAGAGAGAGAAGAGAAAGAAAGAAAGATAGAAAAATGAATAAATGGCGGCTAACGTCGACGCCCGTTCGAGATTGATCGTGCAATATACTGCGGCTAGATTAGTAGATTGCTTTTGGTTTGGCATTGAGCTTGCCCCGGCGATTAATCGATAGTCGAGCGAAGGTCGTACGCCTCCGTGGCGTCTCCGCTTATATTCGGAACTTTTAACCTTCCCTCGGAGTTTCCAAGCTCGCGTACGAAGATACGTGCTGGTAGTTCTAACGTTGTCGGCTCGGCTGGTAATATGTAGTGTATATACATATGTACAATATATATACACATACATATGTACGTAGGTACGTAGGTACATATGTACGTAGATACAACGAAGAAAAAGAAAAAGTTGATAAGAGCAGGGCTTAATATCTGAAAGGACGATTTCCGTCCTCTTTTATCGTATAAACCGAGGAGAGAAATGAGATTCCTGTTCCTCTTCGAAATAGAGAACAATTTTTATCACCTTCCATGACTCTTTTCGAGAAAGAAAAAAAATAAGAGAGAAGAAAGGAAGAATAGCAACAACAAAAAAGAAATAGAAAAAAGGAAAAAAAAAACAAAAAGAACGATGGAAGTGGAGAGTACGCGAAAGTTTGTCTGGATGCGAAGCACGACGCAGTAATCGAGTTGTACTCTTGAACAAACGTATACGGATGCACACACCCAACACGAATACATACATACATAGAGAGATAGATAGTAGATAGATAGATAGATAGATAGATAGATAGATAGATAGATAGATAGATAGATAGACAGATAGATACATATGTATATAGATGCATACATGTTACATACATACATAGACAGAGAGTTACGAATAGAGACGCACACGTTCGCGAGAGAAGTCGTAGAGAGACGTTCGACCAAACTAGGTCACGCGTTGACACAGACGCGAAGCTTAGCTCGAAAGGGTCACTTCAAGAGTTCATTGGCCTTAAACTCATGGAATGTTAAATATTCGTGGACGCTACGCACTTTCCAAGTGTCTCGGAATTCCATGAGACGATCGTAGATCGCGGAAGGTCAGGGACCTCGTCGTTAAGATTGACGATATTGCAATGTGAAATACAAACGAAATTTATACACCGAATTAACCTTGCAAATCCAGGAGACGAGGAACTTTCATATCTTCCCTCTCTTCGAAAGTTTTATCTTTTTGAGTAATCCCACCATAATTATACGAGAAAAACTTTCACAATTCTTTCCTTAGCCGGCGTGATCGGAAAACTATTTTGAAAAATCGTTCATTCATTTATGTTAAAAACTTTATGTATTTGTTGGAGATATCCACGAACAACGAACTTATCTAAATAGTTTTAAAATGTAAAGCGAATTTGTAAAAACGAAAGGAAATTCGTGAACGTCATTTAATTCGCGCCGCTTGATATTGCACGTTCGTTGTTGCTATATAGATATAAGAGAGAGAGAGAGAGAGAGAGAGAGAGAGAGAGAAACAGAGATAGAGAGAACGCCGTGTATATAAATGCACACACATATACGCAGGAGGAGCACGTAATAGGAGAACACGGTGAGAGCAAAGAGACAGAGCATCTCGTATTTTCCACGACGAACGCGCACGTTCTTCGATGCACTCCGTGCCGCATTGCGAGCCGGCAGAAACGAGAGGAAGAGAAAGAGAGATAGAGACATAGAGAAAGAGAGAGAAAGAGAGAGAGAGACCGCTATGAGAGAAGATGAGAGCGAGAGAGCGAGAGAGAGAGAGAGAGAGAAAGAGAAAGAGAGAGAAAGAGAGAGGAGAAAGATGACTAAAAGGGACGAGGAGGAGAAGAGGAAGATGACGAGTAGAAGGAAGAAGAGGAAGAAGAGGAAGAGGTAAAGGTGGGTCATCGACTTCCTCGCCGTGACGCAACACACATATACATAAAGCACACATACACACATACATACACGTACTAATATACGAAGGGAAGGAAAGTTTTAGAGAAAGAGGGAGAGAGAGAGAGAGAGAGAGAACACGACGAGACGCCTCGACCAAGCGGATCGCCCCGGTAACCTCTTCCTTCCGAAACTCCCTCCCTCTTTCTGACTATACTCGCTCTATCTCTCTTCAGCTCACGTACGTCTACCCAACCCCTCAACACTAACCCCTCGGAAAAGGCTATGGAGAATCCCTAGGAGTCTCGAACGTGTGAATCACACACTGCAAATACGTTGGCTACTCGAAACTCTCGGTCGAAGTGTATCTTCTCCTCGGTAATCGACGCTTTCATACGAATGTATATTGATATAAACGATCTTCGAGCTTTCTTAAGGACCTGCCCGAACGGACGATGCTAACTTCAAGAGTGGATCATGATTTATCTTGGACACTTCAGGGATCTCCTTCCTCCTCCTCCTCCTCTTCTAGTTTTACTGAAGATCGTTATATTCAATAATACGTAATTCGAAGCTCGATGATATTGTCTATTATTAACAAATTAATATCTTACATAATCGCGCTCATAGATATCTTCACGTTGATTCACGATATAGTATATAATATATACGCGATATATATATCTTATATATTCTACGGATAAAATATTGTATTATTGAATATTTTCTTTAACACATTAAAAACTATCGGGAAAAAGACAACTTTCTATTTTATTGAACGTATCCTGTATACGAAGAAAGCGTTTGAAAATCAAAGAGAAAGACGATATGTTCGTTCGTTCGTTCGTTCGTTCGTTCGTTAGTTAGTTAGTTAGTTAGTTAGTTAGTTAGTTAGTTAGTTAAGGACATCCCAGGCCGCGAAGTCGATAAAACGTAAACAGAACTAAAAGAGAGAGGGAGCGAGGAACGAACGAGCGAGAGAGAAAGAAAGAGAGAGAACTGATGTAGATTGGTTCGACTATGAAGAACGGAGAAAAGACTGGAGACGGATACGTAGATAGCCGGAGAATGGAGCAGATCGGCGATGGAAAGGGGAGAGGATTTAATCACGTTAAGTAACTTCGACCTGCCTAGGGTGGTGAGAGAGATAGAAAAGAGAAGAAGAGTAAGAGGGGGAAGCTAGAGGGAAATACGGACGTGCTATCGACCTCTTTCAGTCTACGCGACTCTCTTCGTCTCTCTTTCTTTCCCTCTCTTTTTCATTCGCACCCTTTTCTGCACGACCAATGCGCTTTTCCTTCTTTTTGTCCTTTTTCTACTTTCTCTCACCCTATCTCTCTCTCTCTCTCTCTCTTTCTCTCACTATCCATCTGTATCATATAGGGGATAATGTTTGAAGAGAAAAGTCGAATGAAATCCCAATGATTTCCAACTATCCTTTTCTTATTTTAAAAATATATACGTATATACGTAAAATATACGAGGAGGATTGATATTGTTCGTGTATATATATATATATAAAAGAAAAAGAATAGACGTGGATACATGAAACACCTAGACCGTAGGAGATGATCGATTTAATAAGAGTGAAACGAATAAAAGAGAAGAAGAAATGACTTTATTTCATGACCGCGATACTCGAACAACATCGTCCACATTTTATCGATCGTTCAGTGGTAAGCACTGAAATGCATCGTTGAGTGGTAGCAAGGAGCGTTACTCGTAGATCGAGAAAGATCTTGATAACCGTCTTAAGGCGGCAATTTGCTGAGAGATCACAGTCGCGGACTTGCCATTTAATCCGGAGTGGTTGTTATCCCCTTTTCCGTGCACCTCGTTCTCCCCGGATATTTATCGCTCGAAAGAGTAAAAGAGAAAGAAAATGAAATAGACTGAGAGAGAAAGTGAGAGAGAGAGAGAGAGAGAGAGAAAGAGAGAGAGAGAGAGAGAGAAACAGAAAGAGAGATAGGGAAAGAGAACAACCCTTCTCACGAAGGTGGACATTGGGGGTTGAGAGAGAAGAGTAGTTGCTCGTGTCACGGTAGTTGCAAAAGGGCGTGTACAACAAAAGACGAAAACGGGTTGCCGTGGTAGAACGAGAGAAAGAGAGAATGTGAAAGAGAAAGGGAAAAAGAAAGAGAGAGAGAGAGAGAGAGAGAGAGAGAGAGAGAGAGAGAGAGAACAGGCTAACCTCTTCTCCTCTTCTAAAGCCAAACCCAGTATTATTAGGAAAATGGACTTCCTCTCTCTCTCTTTCTTTCTTTCTTTCTACCGCCATCTTTCTTGTACCCTTCTCGCGATAAACCACATCTGTATCCTCCCTTCTCTTTTTCTTTCTTTTTTTCTCTCTATTTCTCTCTTCTTTTTCTTTCTCTTTCTTCTTTTTTCTTCCTTTCTCTTTCTCTTTCTCTCTTGTACTCTATCACCTCGACCGTTCTCTTTTTTTTTTGGTCTCCGTTTTCCCACTTCTTGGCACGTTTCTTATTTCTTAACGCGAGTGCATCGTTCCAACTTTCTTTTTATTCTTTTTTCTCTTCTCCTTTTGATTTTTTTTTCTTTGTTTTGTTTCAACACTGCAACAATGAAACTAAATACACGAACCCAATACAATTCGGTTTAAAGATATACATCGAACGTTTAATAAATCGAAAGATTTCGATTGTATAATCTTTTTTTCTTTCATTCTCTCATAGAAACACAACAGAGTTAGGGGTGAGAGGATGTTAAACGCGATTTTCGTAAGTGGGTCAGTACGGTGGCAGGATAACAAGAGCTACCCGTCGATCCGTCCAAAGGGAGAGAGGGCTTCGATTCAATATTTAACGAGGGCCGAACAACCCTTCTGGCTCTACTCAATCTCCTTCCTCTCAATTCCCCTCCCCTCTCTCTCTCTATCTCTCTCTCTCTTCTATAACTTATACTATTATCACGTAGCACGATCACGTTGATCTATCGTCGAAACGATCGTCTTTGCCATTGACGGATGAACAAATTTCTATGTTATTTAATCACGATGCTTTTAATCCGACTACTGTAATATTAATCTGAAAATATCCCGGACGTTTAATTTATTTCAACTTACTATTGTACTATTATTATTTATTATTATAATTAATGTTATTGTAATTACTATTATTATTATTATTATTATTACAGATTTCAAAATCTATTTTTCAATTTGAAATTCCATTCCGGTAGTACGTGCATATATAAAAATGTCGGTAATAAGTATATGAATAGATCTATTTACGATATCGACGTTAATCATTTAATACTTTCCTATCAGCATTTCAATAAACTTGATTTTATCTAGTTTTTCTTTCGACGTTTTTAAAAATAAACATAGTATCTCGTTTGAGATTTCGATTAACAACTAGCAGAATGGTGAATATTCTCTCATTTCTATAATTTCATTTGTCAGGGATAAATATTTCTTTTTTCTTTTCTTTAATTTAATTTTTCTACGTGGTTTTTTTTTTTCTTATTTGCAGCTTAAACGGTAATGGTATTGCTATATCACGCAGGTAAGTATGTTTAATGTTCTTTGTCCATCGGCATTTATACCCGGCCTTTATTATTATTATTATTCTTATTCTTATTATTATTATTATTATTATTATTATTTTTATTATTATTACATCGCGTAATAATAATAAAAGTGAAAAAAAATTTACGACCGTTTAATTACTACTAGTTCTTCGTTGTACTGCCATTAATCGAACTGGTAACTTTCGAAACGCACTTAATTGAGAGGAGAGAAAAAAGAGAAAAGAAAAACAGGAAAAATAAAAAGATAATGAAAGAAAAGATAAAGACTCGTCAAGGATATATCGCGTTAATAAGACCAATGCATACTACGCGTAGTAGAAGCGTGTACGTAGGTACGTACGATTCAACAGGTATCGATTTCTCGGTTTAAATGGCAAAGAGTCGTAATCGCGAAATTGACTTTTGCGGAGTGTGCCACAGAGAAAACGGGTGCCACTTTAACGTCGTGATCTTTTATCCGTTCATCGTGTGAGGAACCTCATAATATCCTCGTAATCCTTTCGCCTCTGCTTAATGACTTATGTATCGGTAGGAACGAGACCGTTTCATAACTTATTCATGGGAGTAGAGAAGAGAGAAAGAAAAGGAAAGAAAGAAAGAAAGAAAGAAGGAAGGAAAGAAAGAAAGAAAGAAAGAAAAATAGTTGTTCGTGAAGCGGAAGTGTGGATAACCGTTCGTTGCTTTTCAATCGGCTTTACATACATCGAGACACATGAAAAATGAGAGAGCAGGAGAGAGAGAGAGAAGCAAAGCACGTAGAGTACAGATCGACCACGGATCAAAGACACCGGTGGTCTTGTATATGCTACGACGATCGTCTTCGCCGTTAGTTGCACTCGACGTTACAAGCTCGTTTAAAAGCGACGTCGATCGAGCGTCGATTTGTTACGATCGATTTTCATTCGATTTTCTTTACATGAAATTCTGAAGATTCTTAAACAAAGTCAATAACGATCCTAACTACTTAACTACGTCCGCAAGAAGTTATCCGATCTTTCGATGAAAAAGATAAAAACAAACAAAAAAGAAAAAGAAAAATTCCAACGAATAATAGTTCAATTTCTTAACAGATCGAAGTAACG
>NC_066590.1:4302500-4320000 GCF_905475345.1 Vespula vulgaris
TGTCTGTCTTTGTGTCTCGCTACTTTTTTTTCTTTTTCTTTTCCTTTTTCTTTTATCAAAAATTGATTTCGTTTCAATGATAAAATTTAGCGTTACGAAGGTAGAAAGGGAACAAAGGAAGATTCGATTGTAACCATGATCTCTATAAAATTATGAATATCAGTATATTCAGAAGCGTTTTATGAAAAATCAAATGAACTTTATCGAACCTATTAAATACACGATCCATCGAGTTCTCTCGTTGAATAGAGACAGTAATTAACGTTAATGAAAGCGAAATTCATTTTCACGATTAATCCTTCGAAGGCTTTCACGTTTGAAAAAAAAAGAAAAAGAGAGAAAGAGAGAGAGAGAGAGAGAGAAAAAAGAAGTAGCAAGAGGTAACTAAATTTATAACCTGTAATCGTTGAGCGATAGATTTTCAATCCGGACCATTTGCTTTTTGTCCTTCAGATTTTATATAATAATTTTCGATGATCATCGAGCGAGAATGCGAGCAAGCGAGAGAGAGAGAGAGAGAGAGAGAGAGAGAGAGAGAGAGAGAGAGAGAGAAATAGATAGCTACATATAATATCGATTTGATGTAAATAACACGCAAGAAAGAACGCGAAGTACGATTTTAAAATGGTCGAGAGTGTACTTAATCGTGCGAACAAAAATATATCGTTCAATCCAACTCTTTACCCAAAAATCGATGTAGTTTTTTTTTTAATTTTATTTTTTGCTCTTTTTTCTTTTTCGCTTTTTTTTTTTTTTTATTGTCGCGCCACAACTCCACTCTAAAATTCCGTCATATTTTATGTAAATATCGTCAAAACGTGATAAAGTTTTTCTTTTTTTTTTTTTACGTATACGTTCGCTTATAAACACACTTTGAGTAAAATATTACCGAAATAAAGGCGAAATTCGCATTACGCGTGGACAAAGTCGAAGTCGCAGAAGAATAAAAACGTAAAGGACAAAAAAAAAAAGAAACAAAAAACAAAAAAAAAACAAAAAAAAGAAAAGAAGAAAACAAGATTCGCGCAAGCGTGCATTTGTGCGCTCTCATTAAAATACAAAACAAAAAAATAATGATGATAACGATGATAATAACAATATTAATAATAATACTTACCAAGAGGTTTTGTAGAATCAGATGGAACCACTTCGGTTAACTGAAAAGAAGAAAACATTGGAGTTAGATACAAATTTATCCATTATTCACCATTTCACATTATATATATATATATATATATATATATATATATATATATATATATACCGTGTCCGCGTTAAATCTCAAAAATACGACGCGAAATAGCTAAACGATGTGAAGATAAATTTATACGTCCGATTGAAACCTATATTATCATCTTTACGTTCTCTCTAAAAGCGAAAAGAATTTGTTCAAACGAAAAGAAAAGGAAAGAAAAAAAAAAGAAATAAAAAAAGAAAGAAAAAGAAAAGAAAAGTAAAAAAAGAAGAAACTATATGTATAGAGGGAGACGACGACTCTATCCTTCAACGATAACGATGATCACGCTCGATCCTATTCCAATAACGATCAATGATCGAAGGAAAGCAGAGGAGAAGCATTAACCCAAATTTCCACTTTTACGAGGCTGATTTTACGGATTGTTTTTATCCTCCACTTTTACATTCGACGTCTTCTCTCTTTCTCTCTCTCTCTCTCTCTGTCTCTCAAGAAGAGAGTAGCAAACCTTTGTCACGGTGCCAAGTGGCACGAAAGTCGAGTCCCTCTAACGTGATTCTAAACGTTTTCCACCGATCGATATTATTCCGAACGTTGTTCGTCGAATTATCGGTGACGAGAGCGGCGCGAAAAATGAAATAAGAATAAAAATGAGAAAAAGAGGAAAATAGAAATAGAGAGAGAGAAAGAGAGAGTGTGTGCGCGAGAGAGAGAGAGAGAGAGAGAGAGAGAGAAATAGAGAAAATAAAAATGCGACTAGGTAGAAATATCGAAAATACCGTCTATCGAAAGAAATATTATATAAACGTAAGAACATCTTCTATCGCGCGACGACATCTTCCATTTCCACAAAAGCAAAGTATTGAAACGATGCCAAGTGGCACGAAATGCACGGCCCGCTCTCTCGAAACGTTTCTTCTTCTTCTTCTTCTTCTACTTCTACTTCTACTTCTACTTCTACTTCTTTTTCTTCTTCTTTTACTTCTACGTTTACTTCTATACGTACGTGCATACATAAATACATACGTACATGTACACATGTAAATGTATATAGTAATATATATATATATATTTCGGTATAGTCTCGAAAGAGATTTCGCCTCGAGGGGAAAGAAAAAGGTGCGCGTTACGCGGAATCTTACACCTTTCTTTATTTTATTTTATTTTATTTTATTTCTTCTTTATTTCTTTATTTCTCTTTTTCTCTCTTTTTTTTTCCTTTAACCCGAGATAATATCTAACGTTATCCATATTTCGCGAATCCCTTGACGTTCGAGAATAAGATTTGCTCACCTTTGCCAAAACTGGATTAAAGGTAAACTTTGATTCAAGCTCTTTCCTCGGTGTTTGTGCTATGGCTGTTAATGGTGTCGGTGGAATCGTCATTTCCTGTAAAAAAGAAGGAAAAAACAAAACATTAATTTTCCATTGATAAAATAAACATTTTGTATATTTTCAAATTTTCTTAATAAAATTTATATATCTTCTTTTTCTTTTTTTAATTTTCTTCCAATCTCAAGAGAATGCTCTGGTTTGCAAAGCAAGTAAGTACATAAGAAAGAGAAAGAGAGAGAGAGAGAGAGAGAGAGAGAGAGAGAATACGTGATAGATATCCTCTTCGCGTGCAAGAATACTCGCACTTGTGTGAATAAAAAAAAAAAGAAAGAAAGAAAAAGAAAGAGAGAGAAAAAGTGAGAGAGAGAGAGAGAGAGAGAGAGAAAGCTAGAGAGAGAAAGAAAAGAAGGAATTTACCTATGTACGTGTATATAGAACGAGATAGGAGAGAAGTCGCGAAACTTCGAACAATGCAGCTCAACGTGCATCGGCACGGCGACGCAACGAACGAAACGCATTTCCACAAATGAATCGTCGAGACCGATTCATTGACCCGACGAGACATCCGTCGACAACGGAACAAAGAACGTTGAGACAAAAGCTCTCTCTCTCTCTCTCTCTCTCTCTCTCTCTCTCTCTCTCTCTCTCTCTCTCTCTCTCTCTCTCTCTCTCTCTGTCTCTCTTTCACTCTCGCGTTGAAGTGCTTATTCTTACCGTACAGTAAAGCCCACAAGTGCTTATTTAGAGGGTACTCTCTTTATCACTCTCATTCTCTCTCTCTCTCTCTCTATCTCTCTCTCTCTCTCTCTCTCTCTCACTTACTCACTCACTCACTCGGTCGGTCTTTCTCGAATTTTTTCTATTACTTTTCCGTTCCGAAAATCTTAAGTGCAACGGGAAAGAGTTTCTATCCATTTACAGAAAACAGATATCTTTTATTCAGAGTCCAACCTCGTGGAATAAGCTCGATTTCTTATTCCCTTCTAAATTCCTTTTAAACTCGCGAAAACTCGATCGGTTGGTCGGTCGGTCGGTCGATTGATTGGTTGGTTGGTTCGTTGGTTGGTCGCTGGGGACTCATAGCTGTTTTTACATGATCGAAATTAAAGTCCTCGTTTTCCGCGAACTTGGATTCTCCTTGATCATTGCGAAAGAACGATAGGGAGTTTCGATTCGGTTCTATACGCTTCGTTGAAGATCATCCATCGTATATGATAATAGCTAGAGCTCGAGTAACATCTTATTTCTTATGGAAATTCAACGAATACGAAGTAAAACGCTTAACGATCTATATGTATATATATGTATGTATGTATGTATGTATGTATGTATGTGCGCGCGTATGTGTATACTAGCATCTACATGTATAAACGTATGTAAAAAGTAGGGAACATATATACGTACATATATATGTATGCCACGAACGTGTCA
The DNA here is from genome assembly GCF_905475345.1 of Vespula vulgaris. NCBI lineage: Eukaryota > Metazoa > Arthropoda > Insecta > Hymenoptera > Vespidae > Vespula > Vespula vulgaris. The sequence continues at coordinate 4,306,462 of NC_066590.1, forward strand.
TTAAATCTCTATACGTGTATCTATCTGTATTCTACATGTAAATATCTAGGTATATGTATTCGTTACACGTATAAGTATATGTATAAATTGTATGTAAGCAACGATAGGCGTTTCAACGTTAATACGATGCAACGAACGGATAGCGGAGCGTGCGCTTTATCGGCGGGAAACGTCGTAATAAGCGCATATTAGCATGCCCCAGGATCTCCTGGAAAAGCGTGGACATGGAAGTGTAAGATCCGCGAGTACAACGTAAAATGCGGGTTTCGATTTCACGGAACGGACGAGAAGGTACCGCCTACGATTCACGGTAAATGGCGAGAGAGCTACGTATGTATCTACATATATAACTGTGTATGTATACATATCTCTGTGTGTGTGTGTGTGTATGTATGTGTGTGCCGAAGTACGTACATAAATGTACACATATGTACATTCATGCGATCTCTCGAGCAGAAACTATAACGAACGCTGGAACAGTGATGCGAACGGACGTTCCGATATTTTCACAGATCCGAAAGGATGTACGAAATTTTCTGCTTTTTCGAAGTGCATCGCTTTTCCTCTGATGTATTTGTGCAAGTAGAAAAAAAAGAGAGAAAAGAAAAAAATCATGCCATCGGATATTATTTCATTTTTGGAATGTGATAATAATAATAATAATCAGTCAACGGGTTAACATACTTTTATCGTTTAACTAGGTGGTATATCATAAAGATTAGTTGGATATTGATAAAAAAAAAAATAAGAAAAAAAAAGAAACCGAGTGAAAAAATAAATGAATAAATAAAATATAATAACAGCGAATATACGTAAATACATATGTAATGAAAAGAAAAAAGGAAAGGGAAGAAACAGAAAAATTAGAGTGGAAGTTTAATCAATGTGTTTTCTAATCCCCATAAGATAAAAACCGATAGATATCAGATGAATTATGTACTACGATAATAGATATCATAATAAGATATCGTAATAAAAATATGACGAAGAAAAATTTGATTTTTTTACGAACGTAATCCATATATAAGAAAATCTTCACGGTAAGAAAAAAAAAAAAAAAAAAAAAAAAAAAAAAAAAATACGAGAGTCGTGGTATCTTTTACCGAAAGGAACGGCACTCTTAGAAACGAATCTATGAATTTTTCAAAGCTCGACGAATGTATATCCTCGGTCGATCTAGTTTCCGCGTGAAACGTTGGGAGAGAAACGTTGCGAGTATTACACAGAGAGAAAGAGAGACAGAGAGAGACAGAGAGAGAGAGAGAGAGAGAGAGAGAGAGAGAGAGAGCAAGCGATCAGAGTTGATGGTAACTCGGAGAAAGGTTGCACTTGTTCGTTGCACTTGCACGTTGCACTTGCTCTCTTTCTCCCCACTTTTTCCCTCTCTCTCTCTCTCTCTCTCTCTTTCTTTCTGTTTCTCTTTCTCTATCTTCCTTTCAATGTTTCGCTGCGCTCGAAGAACGTCGGTACGTGTATTGTCCGCCTAATGGGCCCGACAGAAAGAGAAACATTTCCGGCGACGAGCTCCCGTAAAGACGACGGATACTTCCGCCTCTTCTCCTTCTTCTTCTTCTTCTTCTCTTTCCTTTTTCTTTTTCACCAGAATGAATTTTCCTTCCCGAAGAAAATTCCCGAGGAATTTGAAGCGAGAAAACTCGAGGACGATGCCGACACTTTGTCCTTCACTTTTTAACGTTTCTCGGAACTATTCTTTTCTCTCTTTTCCTCAACGTACAACGAAAAAGACCATTGCTAACCTTTTCTTCCTTCTATCTCTCTCTCTCTCTTTCTTCTTTATTTAATGCAAGAGTAGAAAGAAAAATGGTTCTTAAGTTAGAACATGGCGTTCGACCTCCTCGAGTAGTCTTAACAAGTAAGACTTTTGATTTCGACGAGTGAGTCAAAATATGATGAGAGAAAAAGTGAAAAAGAGAGAAAGAGAAAGAGAAAGAGAGAAAGAGAGAGAGAGTGAAAGAGGAAGCAGAGTCGTCACGAAAGAATGCGATATTCAGGAGCTGCGCGAGTGGCCGTCGGCGAGCGCAATTAGCAGTCGCATTTACGATGCCTACTGGCGCAACTCTCGTATTTTCCCACGGGCAGAGCCGTGAGAATAATTCATGGGCTTCGTCGCTGTTACTGCTGCTGCTGCTGCTGCTGTTAATACTACTACTACTGCTGCTGCTGTTGCTGCTGCTGCTACTACTACCTCTATTTCGAACGGCAAAAGAGGGAGAAAGAGAGATAGATAGATAAATAGAGAGAGAGAGAGAGAGAGAGAGAGAGAGAGAGAGAGAGAGAGAGAGAGAGAGAAAGAAAGATAGGAGTTACGAACGCAGAACTATACCGACTACCCGGTAGCTTCTAGCATCGCCATAAATTCGCACTGAAAGTGGAAAAGCCTCGACCGGTCAGACGCACGTAGACTTCTCGAGAACCTTGCTAAGGATCCCTCCCTCTCTCTCTCTCTCTCTTTCTCTGTCTTTATCTATCTATACATTTCTCTCTCTTTTTTATCTTGCTCTCTCGCACTCTTTCGTGACGATAAACCTCGGTTGGTCTTCCACGAAGGCAACAGAGACAGGCTTGTAAAAAAGGGCTTTACTATGTTATCGCGAGAAAGAAAATGATCGAAAATAAGCATTGCTTTGGGTATCGTACGTATTTCCTTTAAGGGGGAACGAGTTTTACGACGTAAGACACGGTTGTAACCGATGGTTGTAACTTTCTTCGAGATGTTGCGTTGATTGGGGACTCTCGGCGTTTCATTTCGAACATCCCAGTAACGAGCAACTTTAATTCAACTCAATGTAGGACATATCGATCGATTAAAAATGAAGAAATAGTTATAGAGAAATTATATAGACAAAACAGATACGTATAACTTTTGTTATATTCAAAATGAAACGTTCGAATTTCGGGCGTTGATCGAAGAAAATTTATTCTAGATTTTCTTTAATAATAATATTACCGATTAATACACGTGATCCGAGACAAATCTATAAAATAATTTCAAGAGAAGCGAGATTAGAACGTGCGCTCGCGAGTGCGATTCGAGTGACAATGTCTTCCAAGTCTCTTACGAGAATAACAAGGTCCAGCGAACGAACGACCTTCGTCGCGAACATAAACACCGTCATTACGAGGCGTGACATAAGAAGGCATAAGATGATTAAGCGTTTACGAGGGAAATGTTGTGATCGTTAAAAACGCCACGGTCCGTCAGCTTAACGTGCACGAAATCTGTAATTCTTCTTTTTTTTCTTTTCTTTTCTTTTCTTTTCTCTCTTTTTTTTTTTCTCGGAATTTCGATCGTACAAAATAGACGTAAATGAACGTATTTTAGATATCTTGCGATCGGATCTACGATGAAAATCGAAGAATGTAGATTGATTAGGAAACTAGTCGCGCCTTGAACGTGAAGAAGAAGATACTCGATATCGATGCGATCAAGCAATCGATCGATCGATTGATCGGTTGGTTGGTTGGTCGTTCTATCTATCCATCGAACGATCGAACGAACGATCGTACGAACGAAAGAACGAACGAACGAACGATCGAACGATCGAACGATACCGATGTTAGATTAAAGACTCCTCGTTATAAACTCGATCGTCGAACCGTAACGTCGACACGACGATTCGCGGCATCGAGGATAGAGATTATTCTATAGCAGGAGCATGTTCAACAGGACGCATCGGCGATCAAAGGGCTCGCGTACGGTCGGTCCTATGGGACTCTTTTTATTTTTTATTGTTCTATGACGATATAGTGTGCGTATGTGTCGCTTTGGAACATGGAGAGAAAAAAAATAAAAAGAAAAAAGAAAGAAAAGGAAATAAAAAAAATATTGAAAAAGAAAAATGGAAAAAAGAGTTCGATCAATGAATCACTATGATGAACAACGAAACGATACTCCTGTAGACATATTTATATATACGTACATACATACGTACATTCATACATATATGTATATATATATATAATATTCACGTTATACGTGTATAATCTGCTATCGTTCGCCACAAGCAAAGGCGTCGAAATTATGAAAGTTTCCGCCGACGAAACTACTTTCATCGGTCTCTTCTAAAAATTACTTTCGAGATATCGATTACGTGATCCAACTTGGTTACACACAGATACATATATATAACGCTCGCGCGCGCATATACACACGTATGTATATATAACCAAATGATCTTTCTACGCTGATTACATGGTTTTAGACGACGTACGTTTCTCGAAGAACGTGTTATTTCACGAAAACGGCGAAACTTTGAGCAAGTTTCTATGTAAGTATTCGAGAACGTCGTAAAAAGACCATTACGAGCTCTACATTCGAGTTTTTATTCCTACCAAAACACTCTTCTTCTCTGCATATCGTTGAATAAAGACAAGTATCTACGACAATGTTTCGGTTTCTAATACACCTCTCTCTCTCTTTCTGTTCGAAATGCCGTAGGGTTGACTCGATGGGTGGGGCAGGGGGTAGGGTGCATTATATCGATCGTGTCCAAGTATCCAGACTGCGTGATGTAAACGCAGAGTGAAAATATATTCTTTTCCGTTTTCGATAATCATACTTTTATCGCGAATACTTCGAAACGTTAGCAGTGATTCTCAGTAAAAATGTCAATGATTCGAGTAAAAATTAACATTCCGAACGTTTCACAATTCCATTGAAAATTACATCTACGGATCGTGCCACGAATTAGTTAGAATTTTCTTTCCGTTCGTAGTTTTAATATCGGACTACACTCTTTGAATCTATAATTCAATTCATTTGGATACTGGTTATATGGCATCGTTTAAATCGAAATGAACTTGTTAAAACGATTTGATGTATTCCGTAAAATTGAGAAATACTTTTAATTAATAAGTACGTGTATCAACATTTGTACTTCACGAAAGAAAAATCTACGTATCATTTGCTTACAAATTTATCCTTTCAATTTTCATTAAGAATCATCAGAAACAACCGGATATTTTAAGTAAAATTGTATCTCGCAGGATACAGGATACATACAACGTGGTTAATGATCTCGAACTAACGAGTTTCAAGAGATCAATTTCGACGAATGTACGATGCATATATCTATATATAGATACCGCAATGTTCTCTCTTATCGCGATATATGAAATAATAAAAATTAATATCGCCGAGAGGCTCAACTAAACAGACTTATCGATATTCATTCATCTCGTTATGATTTTTACCCCAACGGAATCCTTCGCCTCTAGGCCAAACTTTCGATCGGTTTCATGGTCATGCCAGGCAGGATTTACGAGCTTTAAATAACTCGAAACGGTTCTATACTTCAAGGATGTGTCCCCTATAAATAGACATAGCCGTGTGACGTTTCAAGATCGTTCCAAGATCGCGGTACATTGTCGTAACGTATTTATCCTTATATACAAATATTTTATCGTTTTTATTATATCTTTGCAAATCCTCGAATTATTATCGAAAAAATTCTTAGAGAGAGAGAGAGAGAGAGAGAGAGAGAGAGAGAGAGAGAGAGAGAGAGAGAGAGAGAGAGAGAAAACAAAAAAAAAAGAAAGAAAGAAATACATAGATTTTCTTACCTTCAGAATATTTTCGACGTCTGCCGAGTTCTCACTTGAGTTGTGCTTAGATACCTGTGAAACAGAAAAAGAAAAAAACTTCATTATTAAAATTCTCGTCAGTGAACAAGGAAAAATCTTTTACGATGAAAGAAGAAAAAAAATAGACGAAGAGAGATAAAGAAAGAGAGAGAGAGAAAGAGAAAGAGAGAAAAAGAGGAAAAAAGAGTGTGGAAATAGTAGATGGAAGAAGAACTTTACGATGAACACACAAACGAGTCAATATTCGCGATGACAATGAAATCAAGAACGAAACGTCCGAGTTGCTCGAACGTCACGACATACCGACTAAAATGACTTCTCCTTCTCTTTCTTTCGCGAAAATCTCGCATTATTCTTCGACGATTTATCACGACTACCTAACGGGTGCATTAATCAACGGTCTCGGGAAGATAATAGCGTGGAGAGAGAAAAGTAGGGAGAAGTGAGAGTGAGAAGGATAGAGAAAGAGAGAGAGAGAGAGAGAAAGAGAGAAGGAAAGAGGAAACGGATAAAAGTAGAGAAACAGAGAGAGAGAGATATTACGAGTAACGTCGAGTAGTCATCCGTACAGAAAGAAGGCTTACAAACAATAGGAAATGCGTGGGCGAAACAGAACGAAAGTGGGGAGAGAGCTGGGAAGGGTAAGGGTGCCTACTTTTAACTTTTAGCCGTAGGACACGATGATGGCGACGCAGAAAAGAAAAAAACAAAAAAAAAGAAGAAAAAGTAGGCGGTGAAAAAGTCGAATAAAAGAGAAATGGAGAAAGTTCGAGCAAGAAGAAACAATGGCGAAGTCAGTTTAACGCCTTTCCAGATCTCAGCTATAGATAATAATATTCAAAATCGATACGAACTTATCAAAACTTTCTGTATCTCTGTCTTTATCTCTCTCTCTCTCTCTCTCTCTTTCTCTCTAGGTTTCTCTGTCTCTCTCTCTCTCTCTCTCTTTCTTTCTCACCATTCGATAAACTCGTTCGGTGAAAGGAAATGAAGTTTTTCGAAAAATCGATCTACGACGAGATTTACGAAACAACATTTCGATTTTGCGGTTACGATAAAGTGCGACGTACATAGACACATACATACATACATACATACATACATACCTACATACATACATATATACATAGATAAACTTTTGGCGGTAACGAGAAAATGAGATGAGTGCAACGTAACGAGATATATCGTTTTCATTATCGGTGTTACGGTACTCATAGAGCGATGGGAGAGAACCTCCATCGTTCTCCCCCTCCTTTCGACTCTATCTTCGTACTCTACTGGAAATTTTGCTCCCTACTCTTATCGTTCCCCTTTTTGGGCGTAATTCCAAACTAATTTAGTGGATGAAAACGAATGGCAAACGAATCGTGATACTCGAGAGTTCGAAAGAGGTGATGGTAGAGAAAGAGTAAGAAGAAAGAAAGGGTGAGAAAAAGAGAGAGAGAGGAACGGAAGAAAAAGATAGACAGTATAGGAGACAGAAAAAGAGAAAAAAAGAGAAAGGGAGAAGGAAAGAAGGAGTAGGAAGTAAAAGGGACAAGCAGAATCAATTTTCTCAGGAAGGAAGAAAGAGTCTGAGGGGATATTAGCTTCGTTGCTTCTCCAAGTCCTAATTGTGTAAGTACACTCAGAAAGAGGGTGAGAAAAAGATAGATAGATAATAGATAGATAGATAGATAGATAGATAGATAGATAGATAGATAGATAGATAGATAGATAGATAGATAGATAGATAGGTAGAGTGAAAGAGAGAGAGAGAGAGAAAGAGAAAAGGGCACCCTCATCATCTAAAGAGATAGATAGACACGTATACTACGTGTACATGTGTGTACAAAGAAACAGAGACGCTCTTCCTGAATAGGAAGGAAGATAGCGTGTAAAAGAGAGAGACGGTCGATCGATAGGCAATCTCAATGAAATTTGCACCTCGAGGAGGCACGCGTAATAGGGCTCGACCAATCCACCTTCACCCTTCCACTCCTTCTCTAACATTCTCACCCTCCAGAAACTCCCACAGGATTTCCATCGAAAAGCAATTCGTTTCCTGTCAACGAACCCGTTGCCACGACGGTTTCGCTGGATATAGATATAAAAACGAGAGAAAGAAAAAAGAGAACAGTAAGAAAAGAGTCGAAGAAGGAAACGGTAATAGCCTCTTTATTATCGTATCTGAGTGATTAATGCCGTAGGTCTTTGATCTTGTGATCGCACGATAACTAAAATGTATCGGTGGGGTGAAGGACGGAAGGGGGATATCGGTGTACAATTAAAAAAAGAAAAAATGCGATATCGCGACGGTAATCAACCGGCGCAATATCGTCCCATGTTAAAATACATATATATATATATATATATGGATATATATATATACACACACATATATATATATTACATCGTGATGTAATCGTAATGTTTTTTTTTGTTTAAAGATTTTTATAACGTCGATCGGTATCCAAATTCTTCCAAATTTCTTCCAACGTTTATAAGTACATTCGAACAATATATTCGAACAGTATATAATAATAACGTCACTGATAGGTTTAAGGTTTGGAGATGGACGACGGAACGGATGAATAAGCATATAGAGCGAAAGTGGTCAAGGTATTAATACAGAATACTTACGTTATCCAAAGGTAACCTTGATAATCTGCTCGCAGCTGTATGAAGTCGATTGGCAGAGTTGCCTATGCTGGATGCATTTCCAGTTAAGATATTCCCAGGCGATTTAACGGGTTGTCCCTTAAGGGGTAGTAAACTGTGATTACGATGATCATTACTACTGTTTCCAGAATGTTTCATGAGCGGCCCGGAATAACCTGTACGGCCGCCATAAGGTGGTTTTCCGTCAACAGGTTTAACGAATGCACCACGTTGATGGCTCGACGACGTAGAGGAAGATGAGGTGGAGGATGTTGAAGAAGTTGTGGAGGACGTCGTCGTGGAAGACGAGGAAATACTCGTCCTCGGGCCACCAGGTTTTTTAAATTCCTGTGGAGACGGAGAACTCCTGGAGCTTGATCCGATCGCGCTAACGCTTGTACGATGCGAGGAGGAAGTAGCAGTAGGTGCAGGACTCGCTGGGACACCCTCGATTCCGATTAATCTCTTTGGTTCATCTAATAGATGTTTCACCAGAGAATAATTACCCAGCTTAGATTGAATTTGCTGGGTAGTACGATCTTGGGTGTCTGGATTCACCTGTGATGAAAAAAAAAAAAAAAAAAAAAAAGAGAGAAAAAAAAATAAAATCGTTAATAAAAAAGTTTCACTTTCGCACCTATCCGAAGTGATATTTACAAAGGCTTGCTTATCATCAAAATTAATACTTGGCATAGGGAAAAGGCATATGTAGAAATAGATGTCAACTATTTCGGTGAATCAAGATCGGACCAACCGGCGTAAAGACTACATTGGGTTAATTTCGCAAAGTCGCGTTCGCGCGCGCGCGCAGAGAGTACAACACAACACACAGCACAACGCACCGTCGTCCTCGTCTTCGTCGCCTAATGATCTCGAGTCAAATTCGAAACTTATCCCGCGGCATTGTGCCGCCGCTGACCGCGACTAACTTTCCACTTTGAAACTGATTAACCGCGCAATTAGGAGGAATTAATGCGGTAAGGAGATACCGCGAGAGGCTATTGTTCCAAGTGTTCACGTGTGTTCCTTGTAATAACGATGCCGTACAATATAACCGGTGTATCTCTACATTACATATATACAACGAAGCATTTTCCCTTTGTCTCTAAGGACAATGAGATCAAACCGTAGCTTAATAAGGAGGCGGAGACGTTCACCCTGTTAGATGAAGCGTAAGCAAGAGCAACAGCGAGAGAGAGAGAGAGAGAGAGAGAGAGAGAGAGAGAGAGAGAGAGAGAGAAGGTATCAATGTGATTAATATACGCCATAAATCTCACGTTCGTTTCTTCGCGCCCAAACAATTTTTTTCTTTATGCCTACTCCATCTCTGTCTTTCTTCTTCGCACAACAATAACTACGTTCTATTTTAGACCATACATTTTTGAGTAGTCTAGTCTAAATCTATATTCTGTCAGATTAATATAAACTAATTAATTAATAAAGAAGTTTGTTACGAATAAATATATATATATATATTTTTTAGGTAATCGTATACGAAAATTAAATATTTCGTTTAACGAAAACGCATAAAACTAATTATAATACAGATTACTTAAAAGGATATCTATATATACAAAGTAATATGGAACGTTTAGAAGAACTCTTGTAACGCGCAATAAGCAACGATAGTAATTAATCGGAGATCTCGTCCTATTGACCTGGAAAAGTCGACTATTCAAGATAAGTTTCGTAAACATGGATTACGTGTTATTATGTTTTGATTATGCGTAGAAGAGATTCGACGTGAAGGATGATCGATTTGTTTGTCGGACGTAAGGGGAAGGAAAATTCGAAGCTCTTTTCTTCCATTAAGGTTTAGGAGGAAAAAGGATGGAGAATATTAAGTACTCGATGAAAGTCTGATTAAACTGCGAGAGAGCGGATGAGTCTCGAGATGACATAAATTCGATGGTCCGATGGATGAGAGAGGTTGCTAAGGGTGAGAGAGTAAAAGAGAGAGAAAGAGAGGTAGATAGAAAATGAAAGAGAGAGAGAGAGAGAGAGAGAGAGAAAGATGGTTAAATGAGCAGGTCAGGGACTTTCCTTCCGGCCTGACGACCTCGCTCAATCTTCCCTCTACGAATCCTTCGCGTCCTCCTTTACCATCCCTCCCACCCCCTCCTTCCTATTTCATCTCCTCGTTTCTTTCACCAAGTCCAAGAGACCAACACATGATCTCGTATTCGTTGTCGACGTCATTACCTTGACAATAAAAGGACTCTTCGGGACGCTCGTAAAGCATCGAAATTATCGTTCGGAGCGAAATATATACATTTATTTATTATTGTAAAATTAGAGTAAACTACACACACACACATATATATATATATGCATATATAAATAAATGTCGGTGTCCTCGTTGTTGTTTACAAATCGTAGAACGCCGTGATCGATATGATTTAATTGTTGATTCGTTTACGCCATCGTGAAAAACGAAAGAGAAGGGAAGGGACAATTCGAGGGAAAATAAACGAGGAGGAAATAATATAAAAGTATTTAACGAATATGATATAATTCATCATCTTTAATATATTTCATTTAAACGTTTCGACTGGAACGTTTTGCGAGAGGCAAGAGGATTAGAACGAGCAACAAGAGATTATCCTGTCTCTATCGGTCGGATTATCGTTCGCAGATAAATCTCACGCCCACACATTGACTTGCGTTGAAATCGTTTCGAACTGGTAAACGAAAGAAAGAAAGAAAGAAAGGGAAGAAAAGAAATAAAGAAATAAAAGTGAGTTCGATGGTCTCTCCCTCCCTCTCTTTCTCTCTTTCTCCTGATACTCGTGCAAAGTAAATATGTATGTATGTGAGTCATCCTTACCAGATGTGCTCTCCTCTCCCATTGAACGACTTTTTACAAAGAATGATAATCGCAAACAACGATATCACAGCGAAATTCCTTAAGAGATTTTCGAAAGCTTCTTAGATATTCTTGTAACAGTAAGTTACAACGTTCTTAACTCTCCGAGGTTTCTCGATCGACTGCCGACGCGAAATAATACAATTTGATCGACGATGAATCAACGTTTGTCTTTGCCTCTATTGTTATCCCACGAAACGAACTAGTTGGAACGTAAACAAGCTTTTTTTTCTTTTACTCTCAACGCGGTTCTTCGAAGCTTATCGACATCGTCGATCATCGCTTTCTGCGTCGTTTATTTTTTTTCCTTCTTCTTCTCTTTCTTTATATATTGCTCTCTCTTTTCTTTCTTTTTTTTCTTTTTTTTTTTTTTTCGTTAATACCTACGTTCAAAAATAAACGTTCAAGAACGTTCGCACCTCGAAAGGAACTTTTACGACGTTGCGATATATATGTATGTATCTATCTGTTTTAACGTTTAAAAATAATATTTTCAGATAATTTTTTTTATTATAATTTAGAATATGATTGTCGTCGTCCATCTCCTCTCTCAAAAAAAAAAGAAGATTTAATAAAAAGACCACGTTTCGTGTTTTCCTTGTACGAAACCTAAGAAAGTACATACGTACGTATGTACAATATATAGATATATAGATATATAGATATATGGATATATACATACATACATACGTACATACATACATACATACATCGATACATAGATACATACATACATACATACATTCATATATACATACATACATACATACATGTTATAAGAGAATAAAAGTAAAATGGAATAAGGTAAGGAAAGGCGTGGCGAGGATGGACTGTCCGGCAGTTGGCAAGCGGTGAAAATTTTCTTCTCAGAAAGGACGCTTCTTCTTTCGTGTCTAACTATATAACACACAAAATTGTGTTTCGTTCGTGACAATAAAGAAACGTTCTCAAAGGGATGCATGTTTTAACCATGCGACTTTCGAGTTTACGAGAAACGTCGTTTAGAAATTAGTCAAATAAGATTTTACTTGAGAAAATGTAATATTTTCACCTTCCTCTCTCTCTCTCTCTCTCTCTCTCTCTCTCTCTCTCTCTCTCTCACTCTCTCTCTCCCTCTCTCTCTCTCTCTCTGTGCCACGTTAATTCTTGTCTACGTTGGAATACTGAAAATGGAAATTTATGATTTCAGGGTTAAGACGACGCGACGTGTTGATTCACTGAAGAACACGTCGGCAAGCAATGCGACGAATTTCGCAGAGAGGAATCCGAAGACGAACGAGATACTCGCTGTTCTCTCTGTGTTCTCTTTTAACTGAATAAAACACATACTCACGGAGAATCACTGTCTGTTTCTCTCTTTCTGTGTCTCTATCTCTCTATCTTTGTCGAAGATAAACTTTTCTCTTGTTACGTGATCTAAGATCACAAGACAGTGAGAGAATCATTTTGACGAAGCTAAATCCTTCCTTTCTCGATTGGTAAGCAACGTCGCTCTCGTTTCGACTGTCTACTCTCTTGGAATTCTAAATATTTATTACGTAAGCCGATCTAACGATAGAAATATCTAGCTATGTATATGGTTATCCATCTACATATGTATGTACATACGTATCAACGTAAGTACGTCAATCGTAACAAAACTTTTTTATCGGAAGGTAAGATCTACGAGAGTTTTCATTTCGTTACCCTCGACCAATCGAATCAAACTGTGATCGATCGGATTAAATGTAGAATATAAGAGTCAAGACTTCGTTCGAATCGACGAGCAAAGAAGATTGTCGAATCTTGGTAGAAACGGTGGTACATCAGTCGTCGTTTCAAGCAAAAGCTCCATGAATCCTTTACGTAGATATTTGCAAGTAATTGTTTGACCGATAAGCGCCTTTAAAGATCGAGTCATAAAGAGTTTTCTCTTTCTCTCTCTTTTTCTCTCTCCCTCTCTTTTTCATTCTTACTCCCTATGCGGCATAAAAGACGTACGGGTACGAGTTTCCCCTTCTCTCACTCTTTCTTCGCTCCATCATTCGCTGCGGCAAAAGCTTGGAAAAACCAGGCCAGCACGTTGGCGTTCGAGTTAAGCTCCTTATTTTCGAAAGAAATTCGACAAAGAGACTCCGAGAGTGTGTCTACCTCCCGATGAAATATTTTTTGCAATGGCCGATCTCCAAAAGGCACAGTTGATGATCGTTTTAAGTGTTTACATTTGAAACGGAAGAAAAAGAAATATACGATCCTCTTTTTAAATTATCTTCAACGTCATATATTATACACGTCGTCGTTACGATCGTCGGACTTTTAAATCGTCACTTTCGTTCTCGTAATTAATTTAAAGTAAGTTTCGTATTTCGTTGGGAACGAAAAGAGAAGGAAAAAAGAAATAGAAATAGAAAGAAGATATTTCTTGTCGAATGTCTCGCTCTTTTCTCAAC